>NC_134861.1:70490995-70525995 GCF_049852395.1 Peromyscus maniculatus bairdii
AAGGACCTTGCACAAAGAGTCTCTTTTCCCCGGGCAGCCACCCTGGAAATGCAGCCCGTGTAGCGTGTAGCGTGTAGCGTGTCGTCAGTCTGTCCGTGACCTTAGCCTTTGCTTTTCAATCCCACCAGCTCGCAGACTTCGGAAGAGAGCGCCATTGAGACAGGCTCCAGTAGCTCCACCTTCATCAAGAGAGAGGACGAGACCATTGAGGACATCGACATGATGGATGACATCGGCATAGACTCCTCAGACCTGGTGGAGGACAGCTTCCTGTAACAGGCAGGGTCGGGGGGGTTCTCGACTACTCCTGGAGCCTCCTTGGGATCCCTTTAAGAAAACCACTTCATGGCCATGCAAAGGTTGAGAAGAGGACTCGGGTGATGTGGAGAGGAGAAGTTCCCTGACCCGGGCCGCGGGGAGCCTCTGTGAACGGATGGGATACTCGGGATTGAACTTGGTCCGCGTTGCCTCTTGTCAGTAGCATCTCAGCGGTGGGTGTGTGAAGTTTGGAAATGGACGGACAAGGGGAATAACAGGCCGCCGAAGACGAGCTTTGTGTTTCCGGGGCGTTGGTGAGATTCCCACACTCGCGATTCGTGCTGGGGCACAGCTCCAGCGTTGTAGTTATGTAAATAACTCTAACCAAGGATGTGTTTAGATTTGCGTTAACTCTCCTCTCTGGACTTGTGAAGAGACCACTCAGTCCATCCATGTACTTCCCTCTTGGAATCCGGTACCAGCTGCTGTTGAATTTCCCCATGAAGTACATGCAAAAACCACTTTGAACCTTGAAAGGTACTGGAATCACCCTGTTTTACTGTCTTATTAGTGCTAAAGAGGCAAACGATGATAACTAACCAACCTTGAATAATAGATTTGGGTCTTTTAGGAGCCCAAGAACTCCTCTGTATATTGTAATCTCTACTTTTATAACACTACTACTGTTAACAGTAATGCTCAATATGTAATCCGTAACATGATTTCCCACCACAGAAAGCACAATTAAAACAAAAAACCCCTTACTAAGTAGGTGACAAGTTTGGCAGTTTTTGACATTTATATTAAGTAACACATTTCTCAGTAAAATATAATAGCTTTAGTGGATTAAAGTTAGCGAACACTAGAGAGCAGAGTATTAAGTAGTGTCGCCCAGAAGTTTTTTGATGCTATGTACTGAGTAGTGTTCTCCCTAATCCAAGGCACTAAAAGCAGTTAATCACCTCTGAAGTAATGGAATTAGAAGCCAGCAAGGCGGAACCCCCCATGTTCTCAATGTTCTCAGTCTAAAGGCTTAAGTCTGGGCCCAATGTGACGTCCCATGCTGTGACCTTGTGGAAATGAACAGTTCACAAAAGGACTCAGATGGGCAGAAGTTTCTTTCACGACCAGTGATGACTTTGATGGATCCCACCCATCCCTACTTTTTAAAATCTATGACATGTAAAAATGCTTCAACATCAGCACCTCACTTTCCTCTCTTGTCTTAAAGAGAAAGAGCTGGTGATCCCGGAACCGCAATGGTGCTGTTGGATGAAGGTGCGTGGGCACTGGCTTGTCTCTTTATTTCCCACTGTTAACTGCAACTGCAGTCACTAGCTCCGGGGCTTTGCCCCCGAGATTTGGAATCACTAGGTCAGAGGGGAGCAGGAACCTATATATATATACCTTAATAAACTCCTTGGTGTTTCTGATCAACCAGCATTCAGAAACCCCGGCTTGAGTTACAGAGGGTTGCCGTCGTGGGTGGGGCAATTTTGAAATTCGGAGCTGGGCTAGAAGTCAACCATGCAGGAAGGCTACTATTTAAGTCCTGGGCTTTGCGTCAGTAAGGTTTGATGCCACGTCTCTAGCAATTCCCATTCTTAATTTAAGTTTCCCTGCTTAGCTGAGGCAGAGAAAGCAAAATCTTGGTTTGGGCACATCTTCCAGTTTCAGACAATGTGGGTACCCCTTCCCACTGGATGGGGGACCTCAGGTTGTCCACCTCAAAGCAGGTTCACAGATGATGCAACTCTGTGTGTCAGGTCTTTGTTGAGTCGGCTCTGTATTTGGTGGAGAGGATGAAAAGGTTTTCCTGATTTGGGGGTGTTTAGGTGGGAGGATGGCAGAACCAGCCGAACTGTCAAACTGGTTAGTGTAAGTTCATTGGCATTCTCTGCAATGGGCCTAATTGCTGACTCCGTATGAATGAAACATGGGCTGTGATTACTGCAATCACTGTATCTGCTTCCAGCAGGTGATGCTTTGGAAGCCACAGAAGCAATAACAAGGTACTTGACTGCCTACTGGTATAATCTCAGTGCAAACCCCAACTTTCCTTTTTCACAGTAAGTGTGAAGACTGAGCCAGATTGGCCAATTAAAAACAAAAACCTGACTAGATTCTTTAGAGCCAATTAGACCTGAAACACATGCGTGTTTCTAGAATTGCAGCTCAAGCGTTCTGTTTATCACCCCTTTGTACAGCCTTGACTTTGTTGGTTCTTTTTATTCTGATGTTGCTTTGGGCCTTGCATGACACCATGAGGTTGGATGAACAGTTCCTGTCCTTAGCAGTCCTCTCCGCTGAGATTAAATGGGAATACATTTGTTTTTTGTTTTTTTGAGACAGGATCTCTCTATGTAGCTCTGGCTGTCCTGGAACTCACTATGTAGACCAGGCTGGCCTTTAATCCTCAGAGATCCATTTGCTTCTGCCTCCCGAGTGCTGGGATTACAGGCACACACCACCACACTCAGCAGGAATACATTTTTATTTTTAAACAGTGTTTTGAGTGTATCCCTGATTCATTTCTATTTTGCCTCCTGCAGAGTCCCCAAAAGAAAATTGACCAATCTTTCCTGCTTTCTATTTTTATGATGACAATCAAAACCAGCCCAAGGAAAACAATTTGTGACTTTTTAAATGATCAGTGAGATGTCCTTGAAATGTGGTCTGCCAACCTGTACAAAATGGTCCTATATTTGTGAAGAGGGACATAAGATAAGATGATGTTATACATCAATATGTATATATGTATTGCTATGTAGACTTGGAGAATACTGCCAAAACGTGTATGACAAGCTGTATCACTGCCTTTGTTTATATTTTTTTAACTGTGATATTCCCCACAGGCACATTAACTGTTGCACTTTTGAATGTCCAAAATTTATATTTTAGAAGTAATAAAGAGGAAAAATACTTACACGTTCCCCAAACGGTGGTGTGGTGAATGCGTGAGAGCGACTAACGCCATAGGGAGGGTCTGCCGATACGAGATGGCTTCCAAATACCCCTGTCCATGTTTTGTTTTAAAAAGTGTAAATGGAGATCTTTATATTTCAATAAATGATTTATTATATATGACTTAAAGTGATGGGGGTCTACTTCTTTTGCGTTTTTTAGTTTGATCAGGATCCCTTTCAACTCCCTTCCTACAATTCAGCCTGTTCGTTTGGGGCAGGATTTTGTTGTATAGTTCAGGTTGGCATTTACCTTTATGATCCTCCTGCCTCCGCCCCTAAAGTGCTGGTATCCTAGCCATGTAGTACAATGACTGGCCTCTTTTCCTTTTTTTTTTTTTTTTTTTTTTTTGAGTAGACTAGTTGGTAAAGCAGTTTGAGGTCTACAGGACAGTTGAGTGGAGATCAAGATCTCCCATACACTAACCAGCATTATACATGGGCAGCCTCCCCATCTGTTCTGGAACCTCTCAGAATGCACGGTGTTTGTTACAGTGGGGACCCTGCATCCATGCATCACCTGTGCTGTGCTTTAGCAGCCTCGATGAAAGTTACGTGTAGATTTATGTCCTTCACATTCTGTCAGTTTCCCCAGTGTCCCGTCATATAAATGAATGCAATTCATTAATGGAAATTATTAGGTTAATAATTGGAAAACAGGTCTCTGTTTCAAAATAACTCCCTATTACCCAAATTCAGACAGCCTATGCATCCAAGCCTGTATCCTCCAGAGCATGGCTGCTCATTGAGTATTAGCTCTGCTGCCTTGGCTCAGCCCAGGAAGGAGACAGATTCCTGGGAACAAAAACACTTCTGTCTGAACAACAGCTACACAATTCCAATTCCGTCCTTTAATATAACACAGACAATTCTGTCTACTTTATCTGGTCTAGTGATTTTTTTTAAATTAGGGATTTAAAAAACTTCTAAATTTTTTATGTTTTGCATTTTTGAGTCTTACAATAATAAATCTTAAAAAAAATTTCTTCAGTGGCAGGGAAGACATCTCATAGGCACAGAAACCAAAGGACCTCAAGACTAGTGGCTTTTCTAAAAACCACGTAACTGAATAATGATAGCACTAGGATTAGAAATTCCAAATATATAAACCCACGATCATTTGCATGATGAGCCAAGGAGAAAGCAAGAGACACTGAGAATGTCAGCATGCAGAAGTAGCTTGTCTGGCTTCTTTGATATTTTCAAAGACAAGCAATGGGCAAGCGCAGCCTGGAGAACTCTTCTGTGTGTTTGTAATCAGAGCCTTTCTTTTCCGGCTGAAATACACCAGTTCTAATAATGGGTATTGTGATTTTAATAATGGTGTGCTTCATGAAAAGCAACTCAGGAAAACGGCCTACTGTATCAGAATCCATCATAAGCCGGGCAGTTTCCCTCAGAATAACAGCCACAGAAATGTTTCATTATCTTTAACTCCAAATACACGTAAAGGCTAAATCCAATAACATCATGGTAGCAGTGTTTATAATAGAGGCAATTGTTTCATCCCACATTAGAATGTGTGTGAAAATACATATGTGTTCTTAATTAGCAGTTTATATCATCCTGCCCCACCTGGCAACATAAATAGCACCTGTGTCCTAAAGAATAATGAATGTAATTTCCCAAATAGATTTGCACACCAGTAATGTTTCCATCATCCACACTGTAGTTTACATACAAAGCAACGGAGATATCGAGGACACATGGTCTCTTGTGGCAGGGGGACATATCTGCCCCCCCTTCTGGATTATAGGCTAATTGGAATTTTTAAAAGGTTTGCCACATGAGCCTGGCAGATGGCATTTTGCTTTATCATTGTTCATGGGTATTAATGACTTCCCTCTGGAGCGTGTGTAGCCTGTCTATTTTGAATTTCATCACATTTCACATGCTGACTGCTCCAAACAGAATCAGAACCGGGCTTTTCTGTGTGGAGCGTGGGTTGTAGATTGGTTGGTCTACCAAAGTGGGAAGCCTGACTAGGATTAAGCTCCCTGAAACAAAGGAACGCTCTTGTGGGTCTGTGCTGGCCATTCTGGCACCCATCATGTTTTCCTTAGCTGGCTCCCCCACTGGGGTCCTGGTAGAATCATGTGTCTATGAAGCCATCTTCAGACTGGATGCATCCTTGGTAAACCTGGGATGATTATGAATTTCTTCCTCCCTCAAAAGGCAGGGTTTGGTTGGAGGAAACCATGAGAGCATGATGCAATGGGCCAGCCACAGGAAGAAGCCATCTTTGAAATTAATTCCCTCCAAAAATATTTACTATAGAACAGACTCCTCTTTGTGGAGTTGTATGGTGATATTTTATTTGTACTGAAATGTGATTTTATTTGTATGTTAATAAATAAAGTTGCCTGGGGGTCAGGGCTAATAGCAAGCCATAGCAGAAGCCGGGCAGTGGTGGCACACGCCTTTAATGCCAGGACTTGGTAGGCAGAGCTAGGCAGATCTCTGTGTGTTCAAGGATACAGCCAGCATGGAGACACATGCCTTTAATCTCAATACCAACCATAGAAGACCTGGAGGTCTGTATAGACAGGCAGTGACAAGGAGGTCATGTGGTTGGGTTTACAACCAATGAGAAGGCAGAACAGAAAGTCAATAAAAAGACAGACACACAGGAAGTAGGTCTCTTTCTCAGGGGAAGGACAGCAGTGGCAGCGAAGGGTCAGAAAGGGTTTTTAGTATCAGCTCTCAGCTACTGCTCTGACATCTTGGGCTTTCAACTCTGCATTTGGCTCTGTGTTTCTATTTTAATAAGACAGTTACCTCTACAGAGTTGTTCTCTAAAACATGTAAACTTGAGCAAGGCAGCTGGCAGACTTCATTCTAGTCAAGTCAGGATCCGAGGGGGCATTACATCACATACCAGAGCAGGACCGAAAACTGTGGTTGGAGGCCACAGGCCTTCCACAGAGTAATGAGAAGCCCAAGAGTGAAACATAGAATACCACCCACTGAATGCTCTCTTGATGAAGCTGAAGGTTTTCTGCATCAGGGGATACAGGTAGGCAACATGCTGAGGGCTGGGAGCTTGGATTGGGGTAGCTTTGTCTCCTTCGGGTCCTCTCTTTGCTGTGATTCCAGACACTTCCATGGCATCCTGCAGGTCTCTTTCCAAACATATTCCTATAGGTTTCAACCTTGCTTGTTTGAGGTATAAGGACAGTGTGTCCGCCTGGGACAGAGGCTGATGGGTTTGCTTGCAAGCTTGTTGTAAAGACTGGGATTTCTCTTTTAAAAAAGAGTTACTTTAACTTTCAGGTTTGTGTGTGTGTGTGTGTGTGTGTGTGTGTGTGTGTGTGTGTGTGTGTGTGTGTGTGTGTATCTGTCTGTCTGTCTGTGTAGGTATATGCACATGGTACCTGCAGAGGTCAGAGGCCTTGGATCCACTGAAGCTGATGTTAGAAACTATTATAAGCTGCTCAATTTGCCTGGAGCTGAGGTTAGAGGTCATTTTGGACTGCTCAGTGTGTGTAGTGGGAATTGAACTCGGTCCTCTGCAAGAGCAGAATACACTCTTAACTGATGAGCCATCTCTTTAGCCCAAGACCTGGATTTGTTCCTCTCTCTCTCTCTCTCTCTCTCTCTCTCTCTCTCTCTCTCTCTCTCTCTCTCTCTCTCTCTCTCTCTTCCTTTCTTTTTTTGAGACAAGGTTCCTTTCTTTCTTTCTTTCTTTTTTTTTTTTGAGACAAGGTCTCTCTGTGTATTATCCCTGGCTGTCCTGAAAATTGACTTGTCAAAGTCCACATTGATCGGTGCCTCCCGTAAGGTGGTACAGTATCTACATATAGTCTATGCACGGCCCTCTGGACACTTCAGGTCAAAGCGAGTGTACGTATGGCACCCACTGCGCAATGCAAGCCTGATGTGAATAGTTGTTAGAATTTATCATTAGAGACTAATAGTGACAACTTAGAAGTCTATGCGTGTTTAGTACAGCTACAACTTACCCAGAGCAAGAGGAGCCATGCTCAACCAGTGCTGAAGAGAAGGGGGTGGGTGGTTGGGGGGTGGGGGTGTGGTCTGTGAAAGGGCGGAAAGCTATTGTGGGGTACACCTATACATTGCTTCTTTACCTGGATTCAGGGTGTTGCTCAACAGATCCATTTTACTTTTGGACCATTTCTGGATATTTTTCTTTCTCTCTAAATGAAAAGTTGGTTAGATCTGTGTGGTATGGAGAACCCACAGACCCAGAGGGCAGACTATATGCTGTAAGTTTGAATGCATCTCTGTGTATTTTGTTAGTTTACTGACAAATATTTCATACTTTCATGAACCTTTTCTTTTGCTTTTGAGAAAGGGTCTCACTATGTTGCCTAGGCTGACCTGGAACTCACTACGTAGCCATAGCCTAAGCCAAACTCAAACTCAGTTTTCTTGCCTTAGCTTCTAAAGTGCTGTGACTGCAGGCCTATACCGTCACATCTGGCCAATGGTATTTGAATGTTTTTTTTTTTCCAGTTTCTATTTGTTTCTACTTTATGGAAAATGGAATTGGCCTTGCATTCTTACACCTTGCACCCCCTGAAAGCATATCACTTAAAATCTTGGTTCTGCATACAGATGAAAACCTGGTATTTGTCTTTCTGGATCTGGTTTATTTCACATAGCACAATGATTTCCTGTTGCGTCCATTTCCTCTCAACCGTCACACTCTCATTGTTCTCATGGCTGCATGAATATTCCATTGTCTATGTGCGCCACATTTTCTTTATCCACCCATCTGTTGATGGATATCTAGGACGGTCCATTTCCTGGCTCTTGTAAATAGTGCTGCAATATCTTGTGCATGCCTTTACACCTTGTGCATGCCTTATATTGTTTTGTCTTTTTTTTTTTTTTTTTTGAGACAGAGTTTCTCTACGTAGCCCTGGCTATCCTGGAACTTTCTCTGGAGAGCAGGCTGGCCTCTAATTCATAGATCCACCTGCCTCTGCCTCCCTAATGCTGGGATTAAAGGTTTGCATCATCATTCCCAGATGGTTTTTGTTTGTCTTTTAAAGAATGGCAGTAGCGTTACCTGTAAGTAAAGACCATTTTGCTTTCTCCTTCCTAATGTAGATGTCTTTTATTCTCCTGTTTACATTATTGCGTTGGCAGAGAACCCCAGCACAAGCTAAATGAAAATGATGGAAGCCATACCCGTCCTTGCCTGGTTCTGGGTATTACAGGGAAAGTGCTGAGACTCTCGCGATTTGATGTAATGCTAACAAAAGAGTTTTCACACACATCCTTCAATGGGTTAAGGAAGTTTCTTTCTCTTCTAATTAGGTGAGAATTTTCATCTGGAATGGATATTAAAATGCATGAAGAGCTTTTGTTTGCACATATTGAGATAATAAGGCTTTCTTTTCCTTTCCAAGATTTAATTAATTAATTAAATTTATTTATTATGCGGGTGGGTGTAAGCCTGAGTGAGTTTATGTGTAGCACATATGTGCAGGAGCCTTTGAAGGCCAGAAGAGAGAGTCAGATACCCTGGAACTAGAGTTATCGGTGGTTGTGAGCTGCAGTGCGGGTGTCCTACAAGAACAGCAGGCGAGCTTAACTGCTGAGCCATCTTCCCAGCCCTTCTCCCATTAATTAATTAATTAATTAATTAATTTGTTTGTTTGTTTGTTTTTTGAGACAGGGTCTCACTATGAATCTTTGGATGCTCTGGAACTCACTGTGTAGATCAGGCTAGCCTCAAACTCACAGAGATCCAACTGTCTCTACCTCCCAAGTGCTGGGATTAAAGGCGTGCGCCACTATGCCTGTTCCTGTCCCCTTTTAAAAATTACATTTTATTTATTCTCTCTCTCTCTCTCTCTCTCTCTCTCTCTCTCTCTCTCTCTCTCTCTCTCTGTCTCTCTCTCTCTCTCTGTATGCCACAATGTGCCTGTGGAAGTCACAGGGTCACAGGATACCTAGAAATCTGTTCTCTCCTCCACTTTATGGGTCCTGGAGGATTGAACTTAGGTTGTCTGGCTTGTCAGCAGGAATATCTATCCCTGAACCATGTTACCACTGTTACCGGTCTTTTATGGTCTCTTTATGTAGCTCTCGCTGGCCTCAGACTCACAGCAATCCCCCTTCCTCAGCCTCCTTACTCTGTGCTGGGACTCCAGGCATGTGCCACCACACTCGGTTTAAAGATTTGATCTAAGTCTTCATTGAACCTGCTTGGGCTTGGAAGGATTTTACCCTGCTAAGGCACAAAATACATATGGGGACGTTCAGGTTATTTATTCTTGAGGAAGATTAGATAATTTTTGTTTTCTTAAAAAGTTATCCTTGTCTTGTAAATTATGAGATTAATGAGCATTGCATTTCTGATAACCTTTTTCTTCTTTAATAGTGTATAGTCGGTAGCATTCCTCTTGCCCATTCATGGTATTGATCAGCGTGTGCTGTGCTCTTTTTGAGGCAGGGTCTTGATTTGTAGCCCAGGCTAGCCTTGAACTCATGGCAATCCTCCTGCCTCAGCCCCTCATGTACTGCAATTACAGGTGCAAGCCACCATCCCTGGCTTGCTGTCTCGGTTTTTGATTGGTGGTTGTGACTTGAGATTGATCAATTTTATTGATAATTTCAGCTCTTGGTCTCCTTGTTTCTCTACGCCCAGTTATTTGTCCCCCTTCTATTTAACTGGTTTCTATTTTTTATTACTTCTTCTGAGTTTGTTCTTTTTTGCTATTCCCCTGGTGCCTCGTACAATGCTAGGACCAGAGAGAGCATTCAGTAAATATCTGTCACAGGGTTGAATGAATTATCCACCCGGAGGTCAAAGAGACGGGAAACCTCAGGGCCCTCGAGTGAGATAGCAACCGTCAAGACTTGGGCAATGATCGAGGCCAAGCTCAATGTTGACCTCAAAACTTCTGCCCACAGCATCCATTCAGAACACCTACCTACCCTGTTTGTTTGTTTAGAAAAAGGACAAAATCCTGGGAGTAAATGTTTGGGATACTATCAGCAAGATCAGATCGAAAACTGCTTCTCACATTTCAAAAATGCTTCTCTCAGATCCAGAAAAAGAATAAGTCCGTAGAAAGTTACTAACTTTCTTACCATCAGAATATTTGTTTGTCTGAGACAGGGTCTTGTGTAGCTAGGCTGGCTGAGGATGACCTTGAAATCCTCTTTTTTTTTTTTTTGTCTTTTCGAGACAGGGTTTCTCTGTGTAGTTTTGGTGCCTGTCCTGGATCTCACTCTGTAGACCAGCTGGCCTCGAACTCACAGAGATCTGCCTTGCTCTGCCTCCTGAGTGCTGGGATTAAAGGCGTGTGCTACTGCCGCCCAGCTTGAACTCCTAATCCTCCTGCCTCCACTTCTCAAGTGCTGGGATCCTAGGTGTGTGCCATTACGCCTAGCTTACCATTGAACTTAAAGGAAGAATTATGTACTTTGTTTTAAACAAAACCCGAGGTGGTTTTACTTGTTTTTAAATGTTTGTTTTATAACAGATCTTGCTGTGTGGTCCAGGCTAGCCTAGAACTTGCTACATAGATCAGGTTGGTTTTGGACTGAGTGTTGGGATTGCAGATTGTAGTTTTTTGTTTTTGTTTTTCCAATAGGTAAATTTTTTTAATGTGTTTTCTTCTTTTTAAATATAATATTTCAATTTATTCTTGGAGAAGCGTAATGCATGTGTGCAATGTATCAATGATCGTATCAACTCCCTTCTCCATTTCAGCTCTTCTCCAGTTTTCCCAGGACACCCTCTCTCATATTTCTCTTCTCAGTCTGGTAGTTTTTACAACCATATTTGACAATGAAGTTTTGCCCCTATTTTTTTTTTTTATGAAAAGCTTCAAACATATAAAAAGTTGAAAAGCTTACCCACCAGATTCTGAAATTTACAACCAACCTTCCTAATGCTGCAACCATGCAATACAGCTCATGTTGTGCGACGCCCCCCCAAACATAAAATTATTTAATTGCTACTTCATAACTGTAATTTTGCTGCGATTAGGAATCATTCTGTAAATATTATTTTTGGAGATAAAGGTTTGGTGATGGGGCCGCGACCCACATATTGAGAACCAGTGGTCTAAGCGTGTGATCGGCCTCTTACCCAAGTCTGGGGTGACTGAGGTGACCGCGGAGGAGGAGGAAAAGAACATGGAGGCAATGCAGTTTCTGGAGTGAAGTGCATGGGTGGCCTTGGATGGTGGCTGTTCGCATCAGGCCGCCGACTTCGTAGAACTCGGGGTGAAGATTTCGGACTCCGAGATGGCAAACTTGCTCTGACTCCAAATAAGCAGACACTGTTTAGCTTCGGTTCCTCTTCAGAGTCGGAGCTCGGGGTGGGTTTTGATGGGAGCCACTTGGCAAAGGAGCCAGTCTGTGCGGAGAGGCAGGCTTCAGCGTGGAGCCCAGCACACAGTGCTCTGTGTTTAGGTTATGCTACAGCTGAGGGCCGGCCTCTTGCTCAAGATGCTCTAAGCCAGTGACTTTAGAGTGGATGCTCCTGAGCCTGGCAGCAGCTGTGATGCGCGCGGGGGCCCCGGGCACCGTCAGAGTCGGCAGGGTGGTCCTTCCGTCCTGCACCCGTGAGCCTCAGCCGCTTCACCCCGGCTGGCGTTCCGCTGTGATCTGCTGCCTTTGGGGACCAAGTAGAGTTAGCAGAAAACGCTCTGGGAAATCTAGAACCGCCTCGTGTCCCCTTCAGTCGCCATCTGTTCTTGTACTTTGACTGACAGGCGTTGCCTCTCAGCGTCTTGAAACTGTCTGGGGCTTTCGGTGGGAACTCCACATTTTTTGAGTAACAATATCACTTTGTAGCCAGAAAAGATCATTTTGCTTTTGTTTCTCTGATTTTTCTAGTCCTGTATTACCCTCCTTTCCAAAACATTTATTCCATTTTGTTTCCTAATCACTGTGCTGAGAACAGTAGTAACTGAGAGTTGGTTGGTGGGGAGTTTTTATAAACTGGCAGCTGAATTTAAACAGTGGCTGAACAGTCCTGACTAATCCCGAAACATTCTAACTAGTATCACCATAAATTGAACGTGGTTTATTTTATTTTATTTTTTTGTTTTTGTTCTTGTTTTTAATAGGCCAGGGGAGTCCTTTTGACTGACTTTTCTTTTTCGAGTGTAGAGTTTTGTGGGGATTGCAGTAGGCAGAATCAGGCCAGTCTAGCTCCTTCCAGCTCTATTGCTACTCAAGAGACCAGATGAGGGATCACAGTATGATGCTTTCCATCTGGGACCGCAGTGCATGAAAAAGGGGTCTTTAACGGTACTGTGCTCCTGAGAAGCCCATTTTGCTGGAAAAGTCAGCAACTCATCAAATGACTAATGACAATAGTGAATATGCTTATTAGGTGCAGACTTCCATCACTTTCAAAAATGCTATTTTATTTATTCTTTGAAGTTTTCATACATGTATACAATGTTTTCTTGGTCATATCCATCTACTATGACTGTTATGATACTTAAAAAAAAAAGAAAATAGATTTATGCTGGGCATGATGGTGCATGCCGTTAGTCTCAGTGTTTGGGACACCAACGTAGATGGATCTCTGGTCTACATAGTGAGCTAGCCTCAGCTACATAGTGAGCGCCAGTCAGCTAGAGCTACAATAGTGAGATCCTGTCTCAAAATTATTATTATTTTTTATTTTCAGTTGTGTGTATGTGTGTGGGTATGTGGGTATGTGCGTGTGATTGCAGGTGCCTGTGAAGGCTGGAAGAGCTGGGGTTCCAGGGACTTGTGAGTTGCCCTGGAAGTCAAGAGCAGTAAATATTCTTAACCACTGAGCTATCTCTCCACATCCCCTGTTATTACATTTTTATATCAGCTTTATGACATCATGCAAAGTAATTCTATTTTATTGTTAGGCTATTTGTGGCACTGGGAATCGAACTCAGGACCTCGGCAGGCGAGGCATGGTGACAGGAGCTGAGGTGCTTGGGCACAGTGCACAGTCAGGAGGCAGAGAGTAGACCGGAAGTGAGGTTAGGTGGTAAAGCCTCAGCCTCTCCCATAGTGACCTACTTCCTCCCGTGAGGCTCCACCCACCTGAGTTGGCACTTCCTAAGCAGCGCCATCAGCTGGGACCAGGTGTTCAAGTGCATGAGCTTGGGGGGGGGGGGCGGGTCGTTTCCCTTTCATAGTCAATCCCCACTTTGTAAATGTTAGGAAAAGGAGCTAACTGTGGCTGTGCAGTTGGGATGGGTTGTAGAGTCGGTAGTGTGATTCTCATGCACCTTGGGAAAGCTGGAGAGCAGGGGAGAAGCATACAACTTTAGTGGGGAGTTTAGCCCTAGGATTGGCCGATGCTGTATGGATCATGATGGCATTAAAAAGCAAACAACTGGGAAAGATGCAGTTAGAACAGGAGCCTGCTTCTAGATGCAAAGCTCTTTCTTTCTTTTTTTTTTTTGTTTGTTTTTTGTTTTTGTTTTTTTGAGACAGGGTTTCTTTGTGTAGCTTTGCACCTTTCCTGGAGCTCACTTGGTAGCCCAGGCTGGCCTCGAACTCACAAAGATCCGCCTGCCTCTGCCTCCCAAGTGCTGGGATTAAAGGCTTGCGCCACCACGCCCGGCAAGCAAAGCTCTTTCCGTGAAAGCATCTACCATCACAAAATCCTCATCTCCCACCTTGCCCTTATTCCAGATCCCTTCAGCTCACAGCAGCAGTAGTGATCCACATCACCAACAGCCCAAGTGTCTTAGCTGGAGAGCTGACCTAACCTGTGACGTCGTCAGCACCACTGGTGGGACTCTCCAAACTGCCCACCTCTTTCTCTGTGCTTCACACTCTTGCCTTGGTGTCTTAGTTAGGGTTACTGTTGCTGTGATGAAACACCAGGACCCGAGCAAGCTGGGGAGGAAAGGGTTTACTCAGCTTATATTTCCACATCACAGTTCATCACTGAAGGAAGTCAGGACAAGAACTCAAGCAGGGCAGGAACCTGGAGGCATGAGCTGATGCAGAAGCCATGGAGAGGTGCTGCTTACTGGTTTGTTTCTCCTGGCTTGCTCAGCCTGCTTTCTTATAGAACTCAGGACCACCAGTCCAGGGATGGCACTAGCCACAATGGTCTGGTCCCTCCCCCATCAATCACTGATTAAGAAAATGCCCTCCAGGCTGGCCTACAGCCTGATACTCTGGAGGCATTTTCTCAGGTGAGACTCCCTGAGACCTCCCTGATGACCCTAGCTTGTGTCAAGTTGACATAAAACTAGCCAGCACACTTCGGTGGTTGGTCTTGACTTCTTAGCCCTAATCTATCATACTGAATCACACCCAACCAAATGTGACGCTATTTCTAGAATGATCTTTTCTGTATCGTAGACTGGGTTATACTTCTTTTTTATTGTCCCATGTCCCTCTATCTCCTTCACACCTCTCAGCAGACCATCAAAGGTCCTTTATGACAGACAGACAGAGTATAGATATATGAACTCAGTTGGTTCTCAATAGTTGAATTTTACTGGTGTGCAGAAAATGGGCTTATCGGTAGTTTTTCTTCATCACTGTAAAATGCTGGCAAATTCTATTACATTCTTGTGCCTGGACCAGGGACAGTGCATTTTAGGGTATCAGGTGCTTAGACATGAACCTACAGCTGGGTGGGTATGGAGCCTCACAGGTTCTAGGTTGCAAAGCGTTGAAAGTTCCACAAGGGGTTGCTAGAGAGCAACAGAAACTCTAAGAACGTTGAAAGCGTTGTCTTTTGGCCATATCCTTGTTTCCTTTGTCTTGGAAGGAAGTAGACGTTTTTCCTCCTGTTATGCTAATATTTACTTAATGGATCTGGCTTGGCTTGAATGCATTATTGCACTTGTCCCTAAAGTCCTCTCTGTTGCCTGGCAGAAGTCCTGACAATGCTTTCCTGGTCTTCAGCTCCTTGAAGATCATCAATCAATGCAGTGCCGTAGGTAGGTGAAGAGGAAGGGGCAGGCTCATGTACCTCAGAGACTCAGCGCGTCAAGGGATGTGGCTATATGTAAAAAGACGTTAGAAACTGCCACTGCTTCCAGGTTGACCAGAACCTCCAGGGTGGCTTTGGGAAGGAGACCAGGTTGCAAGTCACCCTCCATTCATTGGTCTGGTTAGGAAACCCTGGAGCTGGAGTCCTAGAAGACTTAGTAGGCTAAAGGGAACTACAATAACACAATGCACACACACATACACATAGATGGGTAAATATGTGCACACACACGCATTTATGTATGAATTCTTTCCCCAAAATTTTGTGAAGGAACTTTGTACTAAATAGGGATGTGCACCCCACGCAGCTGAGAGAGTGGTGCTGTCCAAGTTCTGCAATCACTCAATTATCATTGCTAGATTGTAATCACAATGGGCACTATTTTTGTATTTCTTTTCAATATGTAGAATTAATATTCCCTTGGGATTCAGAGATATTCAGCTGCTAATAGACCCTGAAGGGGGCATCTGGGTATCTCCTTCGGTAGTTGCAGCCCCAGCTCAAGACACTGAAAGGAATGTGGACATTTTCCCTGATTTGTTCTTTTGAGCATTAGCTTGACCTGATGTGTTTTGTTTTGGGGTGTGTGTGTGTGTGTGTGTGTGTGTGTGTGTGTGTGTGTGTGTGTGTCCCTGCAAAGTCTCATTGTAGAATTGACCATCTTGATTAATTGTCACATGAATAATCTATTAGCTATATCAAGTCATACTGGTACCATGAAATCTATGGTTGTATTCAGGCTCCAGAGTTGCAGAAATCATCTTCCTACCTGTTCCCCAACCTTAAAGAACAGCTTCTATACTCAGGGTTATTTCCTTGTGCCGTAAGATGGCCTTTGGAGTTCCACTTATCAGGCCCAAGTTCCAGGGAAGTAATAAAGACAGGGAGGAGAGCAATAGGGAATCTGGCTCCCTTAGGAGCTCTCTTTTAGAAGTCTCACTCAACAACTTCTGGGTTTTTTTGTTGTTGTTGTTCTCATTTGCAAAGGGTGCTGGGAAGTGTAGTTTTCTAGCTGAGCACATTGAGACCCTTTCTAACATAGGTAGACACAAGAGAGATGGATATAGGGTTAGGCAACCAGCAGCCTCTACTGTGTGTGATAATTCCATTGTGTGATACCCACAGGAGTACAGAGATTGGATGAGAGAATGCAAATGGCGTAGGCCTCAGGGCTCTGCATTGTCTTGTCTGGTCACTGCTGGTTGGGTGGGATTCCCCAGACCTCTCTTCCTTTGGCGTTGCTAGGCTTCCTTGACCATCTCTATTCTCGTGGTTTCTAATGATGCTCTATTCTGAACTAGAGACTTACAGAGCCAATCACTGCCTTAGGGGACCTAGCAGGACCTTCAAATCCAGGAAGTCCACCGATGAGCCCAGAGATCTATTCATCTAACGTGCACATCGCAAACCTGGTCCTAGGTATCGCTCTGATTTCTTTCCCTGGTGCCTTACACCCTCCAAGTTCTGTTTTCAAGTCACTCCTGGATCCCACCTCCACTCCATCTCAATGGCCAAGATTAAGTCCAGTTTCCCACTCATCCGGGGAGCGGCATGGTCTCTGCAGGGTCTAGGCTTCACACGTCCCTCTCTAATACATCTTCCACACATCAATTAGAGAAACGGTTATTAAAGAACGATACAACCAGTTCCGCCACTTCCCGGCTTAAGGACAACAACAGTTTCTTATTGTCTGTAGGGCAAGTTCAACTCAGTCATGGTTAAATGGCCCTGCTCACACTCCAGTGTACCTCTCTCCCTTCATTCTGGCCTAGCCACTTGCCCATCTTCCCTTCCAGCTACTGGGTAGTACATTCTTAGCTGTTCTAGGTCCTGGCACATGGCCTTCTCTCTGCCTAGAATGCTCTTTCCTCTGACTGACACCTCTTTGTTTAGTGAGTCGCACTGCTTTATTTTCCCCTTTGAGACATGCACGGACCCCCAAGCCACACCTCATCACAGGGCATCTCCACAGCTCGCTGTCTTTGTCCTTCAAGCGCTCATCTGTCTTCTGACTGCTTGCTGGGTTGTGGGTTTCTTGAGGCCGGCCCTTCTTTGTCTTGCCCCCTGTGTCTCCAGTGCCTGGGATGACACTCCGCATCTGTGCTTTCGGCGACACAGTCCGTCAATCATTTCCTCCTTGACTCCAAGCATGCGTTGACATCCTTGTCCTAATTCACGGCGCAGGTGCTGAAATCAGCAGGGTTAAATCACTCCGTCTTGATTCACTGGGAGAATCTTGCTTCTCCATTCATCTTCTGCTATTATGTGGGCAAGGCAGGGAGAAGGCAGGGTGGAGAAGTCCCCGTGGAAGCAACTTATGAGAGTTACGACCAGGGCTGCTGAGATAGGGCATGAGGAACCACATGGACCAGCATTAGGAGGGACCAGGAAAAGAAGGAACAGGAGGGAAGTGAGAGGGAGCAAATAGGAACACCTCCAACTCCAGCCCTATTGGCATGTCCACGGCCAGCCTTATGCTGGGCAAACACTATGTTCGTGGAGTACACGACAAGCCAGTCCAGACATTTTCTAAGTAATTAGTTACCATTTTTGCTGCCTCCTTGGAGTTAAGGAAAGCAATCCAGGAACTTGTCTGTCCCAGGTCCCTCGGCCTTGCCCTCCCCCACCCCTCCCCCCTCTCGCCACCCATCTTCCCACTCACACACTCTGGCTCTTCTGCTGGCCTGTTCTTGTTGGAGCCTGTGAGGAGTTGGGTCCATTCTGGTGCTAAGTTAAACATGCTTCTATCCATCCTCCTTCAGGCCCCTGAACGAGGCCACGGTGGGTAGGTGATGTGGCAGCCCCGTGAGCTTGTGGCCTGTCATAGCTTCAGGGGCATTGAACGTGAAAGGCTTGGCTGTAGCCAGAGAGCTGGAAGAGGCTCTCCTGAGCAAATGTATCTGGGTTCGGTGCCGGAGGTTAGACCACTAAGCCTGTTCTCCACCTTTGAGCTTACATACTCCTAGCCTTCTAGGCTAAAGCTTTCGTTGTGTGTCAAGATAAATAAAAAGAATAGTTCCCTAAAACAGCTTTTACTCAACACACACACACACACACACACACACACACACACACACACACACACACACACACACACACACACACCATATACAGAATAACAATTATGAGGGGGTCTGAGTGGGGCTCTGATGATGCTGGGGTTGGCTCACCCAGACGTTCTCCTCTATGCTCATCTGTGGCAGCAGTCATGGCTCATGGCCAGCTGACAGCCTCAGCATCTCCTGACAGACAAGCGCTGCTTTGTCGCACAGCGTTAGCCCAAGAGCAAGGCTAAAATGCTGTCACAGACAGTTCTGTGGGCCTCGTCTTTGAACACTTGGACTTCTCATGAGCAAACTTGCTCTTTTCCTGACTTACCTGCAGGAGAGCAGAAGATGAATGAAGAATTAGGATTCTTCCTGTGAGATCTGTGAGCTTGGGTGGGAGCCAGGGGTGGCGGGAGCTGATTGAGCCCACCGAGTGCCAAGCCCAGTGGCTTACCTGAACAGGTGAGGTATCCCAGACCCGGGAGACCTTTGGAGCATCGTTCCTTCTCTTCGTAGCTTGCACATTGACCACAAGAGGGAAGCATCACACCAAGTTAGTCCTTGGTCAACCTGCTCTTTGTTCTGGCTTTCCTATTGTCGTCCAGGGGGAAGGCAGGTGAGCGCCCACTGCAGGAGGCTGTGGCTTCCTCAGCAGCTGGGGGATCTGGTCTGCTGGGGTCATGAGCACAGCCATCTAGCCAGGAGGTACTCTGTGAATCGTCCTCACCAGCCATGAACAGTCAGAGTTGAATCTAATAATGATATTCAATAAAGCACCGAGAAAGATAAATCTGGGGGAATTCTTAGATTCTGAGGAGTCATCAAATATTGAGTACTTAGAAGATCTGCCTCCAGTGCTGGCCCTGTGACGTGCTCTGAGTGGCATGCTTTTAGATGAGGTTTTTAGATTCACTTTTTGGGTGGCACACATACTCCTTCTTGTCTAGATCATAACGCTGCTGCTGTGAGGATGAAGCTAGAGAACATGGACCGGAGTGCTGAGTGAGGGGTGACTCGGGATTGGGAATGTCCTCACAGTGCAAACCAGGTGAGTGAAGACGGTCAGCTGGGTGTTCTCCATGCTAAGAAGACCTTCCCAGCCGGTGTGTGTGTGTGTGTGTGTGTGTGTGTGTGTGTGTGTGTGTGTGTGTGTTAACATGGCAAAACTACATTTAACTCTTAGTTCAGCTTAGAGATTGGCATGATGGTGCACATGGGCAAGACCAGTCACCAGAGATGAGAACAGAAGGAAGGTAGAGAACTTATGGCCACCCTGAAGGACATAGTAACACCTAATTAGAAAGAAGGAGAAGAAGAGGAGGAGGAAGGGGAAGGGGAAGGGGGAGGGGGAGAAAGAAAAAAAACTGGCTCATCAGGATGTTCCCAGCTTAAAACCCCAAAGCCCTGGAATGTGCCCACCATTAGGAAAACCAATCTTGGGCTCAGCATGGTTCTCCAGGAGACCATTGCCTGGGCTTTCTGACTCTACCGCCTCCTCAGCTCTACTCCTACAGGATTCTGGGGTCATGGGGAAGAAGTAAGTTTCATAAGGAAATGTAGCTGGAGAGTTTCTCTCTGAGTCCCGCCAAGCCCCTGCACTCCTGCAGCCCACCTATAAAATAATCACCCAGAAGTTCACATTAATTAAAATTGTTCAGCCATCAGCTCAGGCCTACCACTGACTAGCTCTTACATTTAAACTAACCCATATTCTTATTTATGTTTAGCCACCTGGCTTGGTACCTTTTCCCAGTTCTGCCTTCACACCTTGCTTCCTCTGTGTCTGGCTGGCGACTCCTGACTCAGCTCCTGTTCCCAGAATTCTCCTCTCTCTTTGTCCCGCCTATACTTCCTGCCTGGCTACTGGCCAATCAGCACTTTATTTATTAACCAATCAGAGCAACACATTCACAGCATACAGAGCGATATCCACAGCAAGGAAAGAGGAGCCCAGGCCTTTGGATTCGGCCAGAAAACTCTGAATCCTTTGTGGCTCTCTTGAGGAGGTAGGAGCTGTCAGGCCCCACCCCCTTCTCCCCCTGAACTATCACACCAGTCCCAATTTTCAATACAAAATCAAGTTGATTTTAAAGAATTTAAAGACTTATTTTAGGCTCTTCCCCAGAACCAAGGGGACGTGTGACCATTCTCCCACTGTCCCCAACTGGGAATGGGTTGGAAGCGCTTTGAGAGGCTGATCACGCAGCCATATGGAGAAGATAGAAAGGAGAAAGAAGATGAGGATTTGGGGAAGAATCAAATCTTGGGATTTCTTCTCACAGGAGGAGCACTGAGATTCAGCGCTGGCTGTGTTGAAGTCAGAATCATAAATCTCCTGAACTAGAGAGTGCCAGGTGGCCCGTTTTGACACCTGTAAATGGCACTGTGCTTCTTTTCGTCTGGTTTTGTACATTTCTGAAGTGACCCCACAGCGCATGCCCTCAGTGAGATCAGGATTTTAGTTTTAGGATGTAAAGAAAAACAAAGGATTTAACTGGTCAGAGATTCAAACACTCATTTCAGCAGACATACTGGGGAAAACCATTGACCGGATGGGGTAATGACTTGCGTGGAAAAAAGATCATACGTGCTCTCAAAGCTTGGAAGGGCAAGTATAATTTTTTTTTTAAAATTAGAAAGCATAGGAAGAAAGCAGGAAATAACAGATTTGGGTTTTCATCACTCTAAAACAGCAACTTCAAACTCTCTGAAGTAGGAGGAAGAGATTGGTAGGAGAGAAGGGGACAGGAAGGGTAAATGCCCTGTGGGAAGATGGGCAGGAGACTGGAGGACAGATGAAATATCTTATGCCTGTCTGAAGCTATGGGGAGAGACAGGTTGCCTCTTGCAATGTGTCAGCATTCACTAGTGGGACAGCGTGTGCCAGAACTTCATTCCTTCTTCCTGACTAAGTAATATTCCTCTGTGGTGATACGCCACATTCTTTTGGGTATGCATTTATCTGAGTGGTTCTCAAACTGCAGGTCGCCTTTCACAAGGGTCACCTAAGACCATCAGAAAACACAGATATATACATTACACTTCACAACAGTAGCAAAATTGCAGTTATGAGGTAGCAATGAAAATAATTTTATGGTTGGGGGTCACTACAACATGAGGAACTGTATTAAAGGGTGGCAGTGTTAGGAAGGTTGAGAACCACTGACTTATCTGATGATGGACAGTGTGATTGCTTCTCCCATACTTCATTTTGTGAATCCTGTGGTCTCCTCGGTCCTCCTATCTGTCACATATGAATGAGACTGACTTTCCTTCCCTGAGAATGTAGGTGGTCTCAGCAACCTCGCCAGTCTGAGGTCCTAACAAAGCAAGCTGTATGTGTGTTGAGAGACACTTGAGACGATGCAAAAGAAATGGGCCACTGGCTTTGAAAGGACCTGGTTGAGCATTTCCAAAATCACCAAACAGGACAGAGCTTCCAAGAGACCTAGGATCTGATGTTCTCCTCAGAGTGTAAAGGTTCAGGTGACGTAACTCACATACCCAACTCCATGTGCCGAATAGCGGAACGGACCAGGAAGCTGATGGGGTTACAGTGCATCCAACCAGTCCTGGGACAGGAGTTGGCTGATGGACCCGTGACCTCAAGGAGCAAGCAAGGCTGTCAGAAGATCACCTGTGAGTACTGGCCGGTGCAGGCTCAGGGTGGGAAGGCTTTAAAGACTCGCTTCTTAAGAGCTAGCCATGCTTCTGTGTGTGTTTGATGAAGACAGCCCATGTCTCAATAGGACCAAAAGAGCTGGTCGCTCCTGCCATTGGAGCGCCTTCTTAGGTTTTACCATGTAACTCTTAGCAGCACTACTAGCCAAACTTTGAAAGATCGTGGACCCTTATGACTAAAGTGATGAGTGCTGGATCCACACATATTTTTTTTTAATTTTATTTATTTTATTTTATAATACCATTCAGTTCTACATATCAGCCATGGATTCCCTTGTTCTCCCCCCTCCCACCCCCTTCCCTTACCCCCAGCCCACCCTTCATTCCCACCTCCTCCAGGGCAAATCCTCCCCCCGAGGACTGAGATCAACCTGGTAGACTCAGTCCAGCCAGGTCCAGTCCCTTCCTCCCAGACTGAGCCAAGCGTCCCTGCATAAGCTCCAGGTTTCAAACAGCCAACTCATGCAATGAGCACAGGACTTGGTCACACTGCCTAGATGCCTCCCAAACTGATCAAGCCAATCAACTGTCTCACCTATTCAGAGGGCCTGATCCAGCTGGGGGCCCCTCAGCCTTTGGTTCATAGTTCACACACATATTTATTTATAAAGTATGGATCTAGCACTACTGAAAATTTTACGTCAAAATGAAGATGCATTCGTTCTATAAATTAAAATGTAAGTTGAAGTGCTAACATTTTTTTCTATACCCCAAATTGTCTTGTTCTGTTTCTTTAAAGAGTGCTGGTTTTACATCAAATTCACCCATAAAATAAAATTACTTTTTAATATTTGAAAAAATTCATTCAATTTTTTTTGTCTTTGAGAGGGTGCTTTGCTATGTAGCCTAGGCTAGCCCAGACCTTACTATACAACCCAAAATGACTTTGAACTTTCAGTCCTCAAGTCTTGGTCTCCCAGGTGCTGGGGTAACAGGCTCAGGCAGCCACACCTGGCTGGCTGATCCCTGATCTTTTATTAGTGACATTTGCTCACATCTGTAGGAGCCTGACGCCAGTCTGTAAGGTAAGTCATTGATGTGTGGAGGTCTCAGCTGTCCCACACTGACTCCTTTAGTCTCAGCTTTAGCTAAGGTGACGTTTCTTTCTAGTTCCTGAGATTCCTGGGAGCAGCCCACCTCAGCCTTGTGAGTGCTGAGTCCGGCAGGGGAATTCATGTCCTGTACTTGGCTTTCTGTGAGAAGAAAAGTCTTTGGAGATGAGGGTTTGGGGGAAGGTATCAGGGGTTAATGGAGCCAAGATGGCGACGTTGAAGGTAGTAAAAGAACTCGGGAGTTGGAAAGCATCATTGGCACTGCGATTGTAAGTGGTTGGCCTCCCGGAAGTCAGGGCTATGCAGATGTCAATCACATTACCCATGGATGAGAATTCAGACTCCAGACGCAGAAAGAACTGGATACCCAGAGCCTGGAGCATGCTGAGTTCACAGAATTCTCTGACCATAAACAAGAGACACGATGATCAAAAGACACCCCCAAACAGGAATGCGGGTACTCTGGATAGAATACTTTTGGCTAAAAGTAAAGGGTGAAGAGGAATCTGCTTCCGGACCAACCCCATTTCCAGGAGAATAGGTGCCCCCAAATCTAGGTAGGAATCACTCAAGGAAGAAAATATGGATGCCCAAGTTTTACACCCCTGACTCTGACTTTACTTACATGAGATGAGGTGGCCTTTGGATTTAAAACAAAACAAACACCCCCCAGATTATCACATCCAACCAATGTTGGGAAGGACTGAATCAGAGGACAGATGGATGGACAGACCTAGGGGAAGCTGACAAGCCTTGTGCCTCAGTGAGAGGAAATCTAGAATGCTGAACCACAGGGCTCTTCCTGACCCCACTTGAGGGGTTTGCGTTAGCCACTGGGAAGGGGTGGGCTGAGAGGAAAAGGAACTGAGGAAAGGCTGGGTTTTCTGTGGCTTCTCAGGAAGGTGACTTGGAGCTGGGTTGTGGAGCCTCCTGTTGGGGGTTGCCTGCCTTCAGACGTAGGCACAATAGCGGCTGTCACTCGCAACTTCAGGGCTGGAGGCAGAGGTGAGTTCCTGAAGTGCTGTGGCCTCCGAGATTCCTTTCCTTCCTGCTCTCTCTTATGTCTCTCTGCCTATGGAGCCCTGGGACCCAACCTCTTGTTTTCCTTCAGTGCGACCATTTTCTAGGCCTCCTAGGAAGAGAGGGCAAGGACACACACACACACACACACACACACACACACACACACACACACACACACACACACACCATACACTACAACGGTTTCTTTAGTCTAGAAACACTAAGGGGAACATGGAGGACGGTGGCACAGCTGAGAATATTCTCAATATGTAGCTCTGGCTGCAGAGGGAGCTACGTAGATGAAGCTGGCTTTAAATTCCCAGAGACCTACCTGCCTCTGCCTTCCAAGTGAGTGCCACCATGCTCCACCAGGAGCTGCATTTTCCACGGGGTGTCCCCTGGGCCCTGGGCCCTCAAGGTGAATGCAATCAGACTCAGCGCCCTCGGTGGGAGGCACGCTGCTGTTAGTGGTGTAAGAGATCCGAGTGAAAAGCGTATTTGTTTCTCCTTACTTATCAGGTGGCCATCAACTATTATTTAGTTTATTAGCATCTTGCCTCTTTCTTATGAAACACTTTTGGGAAATTGCCCCAGAAACTATAGTCAGTGGTGTCCTTCACAAAGGACAAAGGAGGCAGCTGGACCCTGCACTCATGAAGCCAGCAAGAGCCTGGGTGAGGACTTGGCCTCTCCCGGTCTTGGTGCCCTTTTCCCACCCCCCTGCCGCCTCCTTCCCGTTGCCATGGCAATGTCCCTGGAGAGGGAGGACCAGGCTGTTTTTTTCCTACATCCCTCCTCCCCACCCCCTTTGTGTCTAGAAGGGAGCTGAGCATTGCCCTAGACAATGGTTGGCGATGATTGATGGAGAGTTGGGGGTGTTCATCTGGACCACCTGCAGGTGGGCTGGGTAGAGGGGACGCCCCACCCCCACTCCAAACTGTTTACTTCTCTATATCTACCGAGGAGAGTTGGTGAGAGGGGGAGGGATTACAGGGCTGGAGGCTCACACTTTGGCACTGCAGGGCGCATATATATTTTATTCCACGATGACAAATATTTAATAAATGAGGAGTGATGTTGGACCCACTGAAAGAGACAGGGTATTGATGTCTCGGTATGTTTGGTTCATGGGAGAATTTTTCTTTTGGCTAAGTGATGAGTATGTTGCCTGTATTGATGTTTTCACAATAAATAAAGTTGGAGAAAGAAATGAAGTTTCTAAACAGAAACCGTAGTGTCAAAACCCAAGTCTAGGGTCAGGGCTTGCTTTCCATCCTCACAAGATAGTTGAACCATTGGGTCTGCCAGGTAGGAAATTTGAAATGGAACTGTATATCCAAGAACATCTGGCCTCCAACTGCCCTGCCTCACACCTCACATGTGTCATTTCTAAGTGACAGAGATGGCGAGGCCAATCTGGATATTCGTGGGTGAAGCCTGGAGACATATAGGTTTTTCTGAACCAATTTCCACATGGCCAAAAGAATCCACTTCTTCACTAAAGTCAAGAGCAGCCTTCCCAGAGTTAAAAATGTAAAAAAGCACAGACATTATATTCAGTGATGAGTGATGAAAGGTGGACTATTTTGTAGTCCACTCTGATGCTCGGCGCGGGCTCAGGCACTCTGAATGGAAGGTCTGTGGGCATCTGCAGGATGCCAGCCGAGAGGCTGGAGAGCCGCACACTGTGGGGCCTGTCTTCTAGGTACCGGAGGAGGCTTCCCAGGGTCTGAAAGGACAGATGCTCAAGGCTTGAGCCGTGAATTATCATTTAAATCAGCTGGCTCTTATCTTTTTAAGTGTGGAAAAAAGACGGGGATTAGATGGGAAAGCATGTATGTGTGATGGGCTATAACATTTGTGGGGTATCTGCAGTAGCTGAAAAATTTGATCCATATCTTGAAAAGTAAACTTCTATCTATTTATAGATGTTTAAAATCTATATAGAGATAGCAATTTCTGTGTGAATGTTCCTCAACCTACAATGGGACTGTTTTCCAATAAATCTATCATAAAGTTGAAGAATTGTCAAAAATACATTTAATAGACCTTAGTGACTGAACATTGCAACTTTGCCTAGCCTACCTTAAATGTACTCAGAACACTTACTTTTTCAGATAGGAAGTCTTGTATTTATTCTTTGATGATTTTATAGGTGTAAATAATGTATCTTGATTATATACACCCCAAACGCTCTGTACACTCTCCCTGGCACCTCCAGTAAGCCCCTTCCCCCCACTTCATATCCTCTACTTAAATTCCTGTTTTTGAAAAGACTCACAGAGTCCAGTTAGTGCTGCCTGTTGGAATACAGACTGATTTTGTTGGCTTGATCTTGTACAGGTCTTACACGGGTCACTAGGAGTTCAGTGGCCAGGTCACGTCCAGAAGACAGAGCCACACAGCACTTCTCCTCATCCTCCAGCTCTCACATTCTTTCTGTCTTCTCGTCTGTGACATTCCCGGAGCCTCCTGTGGGGCAGAACACTTGTTGTTCACCAATAGCTGAGAAAAAAATGACCTAACACATAGCCTATGTACAATGAAGTATTTATGAAATCTGTTGACTACTATTTTGAAAGAGGCTGGCCCCATGGGTCAACTCAGGCACCTCTTGAAATCAATCTTCAGCTGGCCTATCATAGGTTAGGGGCTGTTTTATGTATATATACCAGGTAGGCATCTATTTCAGAGGCACATGTGACTATATATCCATATGCCTGTACTTCATGTTCCTTTGTTGTTATACTGTGTGTGGTTTTAATACAAGGAAAAGGAGATAGAAACTTGTGGTGGCCCACAGAAGCTTCCTAGTGAGACCTTACTCAGGGTCAGAGAATCTGGGCTTGCTTTACCCAGCAGGGTTGTATAGTGGGATGATTTGGCCACGGGTGTGGTTACCAGGTGTTTGGAAGGGGCTACACTTGGCTGTACTGTGTGCTTTGATCTTGCAAGGGAGAGGTCTTTTGCCTCTCCCCTTGGCGATTATAAAAAGCCCTTTTTAATAAACCTCTGCATGGCTGGGTATTAATCCAGGGCCCTTCCAAAGCTATCCTGTGTCTCTGTCTTTCTTATCTCTTTCTGTCTTTCTATCTAACATTTCCTCATTCCTCTCTCCTTCACCCAAGAACCCTTCAAAAGGTGGGAGCAGGTCAGAGCTGGACTCCCATAGACCCCCACAGGCTCCCATAGAAGCTGAAAGCGAAGAGATAACCATATTTGTCTGGGAC
The DNA here is from genome assembly GCF_049852395.1 of Peromyscus maniculatus bairdii. NCBI lineage: Eukaryota > Metazoa > Chordata > Mammalia > Rodentia > Cricetidae > Peromyscus > Peromyscus maniculatus. The sequence continues at coordinate 70,518,194 of NC_134861.1, forward strand.
TATGTAGCAGATGAGCAGTGAGGTCAGGTCCCCAGCCTAGGTCTCTCTGATCCCAAAGTATTCTTTCTACTCCACGGCTATTTATTACTGCATCAGTCTTTGGGGTCACTAAGATGCAGCCCCCCCCATTATCTGCCATGATCCTAGCCCTACCTGAAAGTCCCTTTCTGAAATCCTGCCTTCCTGCCCCCCCCCAGCTGTCTGTGCACCCCTGGAGGCCTCAAGCACCAGAGCTGTTCCCCGGCCATGGCTGCCCCCTCCTCTGATGGCCCATCTGCTTTCCTGCAGATGCCTAGTCTCCCCTTCTCCTACTCTGGAGTTTAGATCTAATGGGTTTTTTTCTTTGTACAGTTTCTCTCATGCAAACATAGCCCTCACTTCTCCTGCCCCCCCACCTTTCCTGCCCCCCACCTCTCCTGCCCCCCACCTCTCCCACCCCCCACCTCTCCCACGCCCCACTTCTCCCACCCCCCACCTCTCCCGCCCTCCCTTCTCCTGCTCCCCACCTCTCCTGCCACCACCTCTCCCGCCTCCCACTTCTCCTGCCTCCCCACTTCTCCTGTCCCCCACTTCTCCCGCCCCCCACTCTTCCCTCTCTAACCACTTCTGTCTTCTTTGTTGCTTGTTCCCAAACTGCTGAGGCTCAGGAGAAAAATCTCACAGATCGGTTATCATCTCAAATATGTTCATCGCAGTCATGTCAAATATCTCAGTGGTGCTGGGTAATCGTATTGTGTCTCCCTAATCAGCTTATTCTCCCTCCCTCTGCAAACCCCCTGACCTCCCTCGCCGTTCCTCCAAGCCTGCCTCACCCTGCCTCACAACTCAGCTTTGCAGCTGCTCCGGCAAGTGGATCCTCTCCAGGAGGAACGGGACCATCTTTATCACCCAATCTGCAGACCTCCCATTATCGGCCCTTACGCTCCCTGTGCCTGTCACAGAGGACAAAGTAGCTGTCCTTCCACTCCTGAGCCAGACCTGATGCTTCAAATCCACCCTTCATGTCCTTTCAGAAACCTTGTCCCATGGGCCATGCCTCTGCTTTTCTACCAGGCTATTTCCCTGTATTAACCAGGTCCTAGTTTTCCCAAGTAAAAGGAAAAAGTTCCCCATAAATTCTCCCATTGCCACCTTGCTGCTGACCTGTTTATCTAATTTGGTCACTAACAAGCTTCTGGAGTTTTCTGCTCTCATTGGGACAACTTTTCAATCCCCTGGACTCCAGGTATCCACCCTACCCCTACCCCCAGTTTCTCCATCAAAACAGTATGAGCATCAATCAAAAATCTTCAGAGACAGAATCAATAGGAAAGCCAGAAAAAGAGGGAGAGAGGGAGGGAGGGCGAGAGAGGGAGATAGATAGATAGATAGATAGATAGATAGATAGATAGATAGATAGATAGAGACGTTGCAGGGTAGGAGCAGATGGATGCCCCAACTTACGCAGGGAGGGCAAACCCGCTCCCTCTCCCCTTCATCGTTCTCTTGTGATGCTCATCTGGATCGGGTGATGCCCTATGTTGGGGCGGGGTTCTTTATTCAGACTACCAATTCAATTGTTCTTCTCTGTAAACACTCTTACAGACACACCCAGAAATAATGTTTAATCATCTACCTAGGTCTCCCTTTGTCCAGTCCACTAGGCAGACAAAACTAACCATCTGGATCTTGTTAACAGCACTAAGGATTCCACAGCCATAACCACTCCAGGAAGGTTTTCAGTTTTCAGCTTACCCAACTCAGAGTTTTTGACTGCCATTTTTCTTTGGAACACTCATAGATTTTCTTTTACCTTTACAGTTGCTTTCTTCTTCTTCTTCTTCTTCTTCTTCTTCTTCTTCTTCTTCTTCTTCTTCTTCTTCTTCTTCTTCTTCTTCTCCCCCCTCCCCCCGCCTCCTCCTCCTCTTCTCACTATGAAGCCATGGTTTGCCTGAAAGTTGCTAACTAGACCAGGATGGCCTAAAACTCGTAGGAGTCTGGCTGTCTCTGCTTTTGGAGTGCTGGGATTACAGGCCCACCCAGCAGCTTTTATTTTCCCTTCTTGGAGCTTCCTCATACCATTTGGACCCTTTTCCCTTATTTGTTTTTCCTGAAAGAGCTCATCTGGATTATTTACCAGCATCTTCAAGGTTCTACACATCTTTGCTATAGCATGGTGCTTTGGAAGTTTTTGTTTGTTTGTTTGTTTGTTTTGTTTTGTTTTGGAATTTCTCATAAAGATCACTGTCTTCCAACTTCCGTATCAGTGTCAACACTTGCCCTTGGATGAATCACAATCATTGGCCCAAATCTGCCTCACATAAAATTTACCATCCATCCTCCCAAACTATGCATTTCCCATCAGCGAAATAACTCTGTGCCCCAAGTTTGCCCTTTTGCTGAGAGCTCTTTCTCTTATCTGCCCCCTTGTCATCCCCACATTCAATAGGTCCCAGAGTACTACCCATTCTCCCACATAAATCTGCCCAGAATCCGTATTCTCTTGGCCTGTTCCCTAGTGTGGTCGTAAACTTCTCACCCAGCTGAGCAGGGTAACCTCTGAAGTCACCTCACCACATTCACTTTTACACCCTGTCCAAGACAGTCAGCACAGAGCAAGAATTCCTTCATGATATATTTGCTAGATTATGGCAGGCCACTGCATACAATTTTCCCCATCCATCCATCACATGGGTCCCCAGAAACAAACTGTGGGCCTCAAGACATGGCAGCCTAAGGTTTTCCTACAGTCCATAAGGGGAGGTGATACTCAAGATATTTATCTACCCAGGTATTAAAGGCACCAACAAGTGAGAGCTGTTGTTAGCCCCAGTGCTGGAGCAAGTCCCAGAGGAGACCCTGGTGATAGCAAATGGCTACTTTTTAATAATGGGGAGTCCAGCAGGGGCTTCTGTGAGTTAAGTAATCTTCTATCAGAGAAGTAATGGATGAGGAAGGGTCCTTCTATTGTCAGGATTCAGATAAGAAAACAGAGACCAACCACAGGAGGAATCAGTATAAAAAGATTTATCTCACACCTGCACCTAGATACTCGTAAGCAGCGGATGACTTCCTGGATGGGGACAGCAGAAAGTGAGCAGCTGCCTTTAGCCACCCCAAGGAGGGATTCCAGCTCGCTACTGCTGGCACCTCTGGTGGGACATGACAAGGCTAGTGTCATGTGTGACAAAAGAAGCGGACGGCTGGAGGTGGAGCCACTCGCTGCTGGAGGGACAGGAACCTTTTTGTTGTTGTTGTTCAAGACAGGGTTTCTCTGCCTGTCCTGGATCTCGCTCTGTAAACCATTCTGTCCTTGAACTCACAGAGATCCGCCTACCTCTGCCTCCGGAGTGTTGGGATTAAAGGCGTGCGCCTCCGCCGCCTGGACAGGAACCTTTTTTGATTCTTGCAGTCTACACTTCAGACAAGCACATGCCAGCCTGCAGGGGGCCCTACCTCCCAAACTCTTCCGTTCCCCTCATGTTGCTTCTCCCGTCTTCTTCCCTCACGCTCCCTCAGTGTACTGCAGTCACCAGGGCTTGAGACAGGGGGCGCTCTCCCTCATCTCTCTGGTCCACCACCAGCGCCATATATTTGGTCTACCAGTTATCTGCGGCTGTGTAACTCTCTCCCTTAGTGGTGCAGAATGGCAGCAATTACTTGTTTTGTTCATGTAACTGTAGTTTGAAGGCTTGAGCGAAGGCTTGTTCTTGTTGCATGTCTCTTACCCAAGGTAGCCTGATAGAGGATATGGTTCCTTTTCATGCCCAGAAATCCGCTGCTGAAATCTCGGACAGGGCTGAAGGCTGAGGACTTGGCCCTTCTGCAAGTGGTTAACCAACAGAGGAGGCTGATTGGAAGCCATGCTGTCGTTGACGATGAATCTCAAAAGACACACAGCATCTTTCCCAATGTGCCCCTCTTGGTTAAAACAATCGCAGAGACCTGTCTAGAAGCAAAGGGGGGTGGGGGTGGGGTAGGATGCATGAACCCCATCACTCTGTAAAAGGGGCAGGTTCTCAAGGTATGCCTGTGTCAGGAGGAGGATATGCAGTTGTGACCAGTTTAAGAAAACAATAGTCAGCTTCAGCTTGTACTACTCTTCCCTTTATTAGTCGTTCCTTAGGGTTTGTTGGAGTGTCACTCGCCAGCCAGATGAGGTGCCCCAGACACCACAGCCAGAGGCCTTTCTCCTCCTCTGTGGCATTCATCATAATTTTACACTGTGTGATAACTTTGGTGACCTTCTCATAATATCTATTGCTCCCTGCCTGTCTCCGACAGATGCTTCAACTGTGTCAAATGTGGACTTTAGTGTAGGGCACCAAAGGGGTGAGCTGGGATTCCAGCATCTCTGTTGTTTACAGTGAGTGCTCATGATCTCAAGATCACATGCACAGTGAGTGCTAAGAAAGCTCTGGCCAGGAGAGCACTCAAATGGCTCAGGAACAGACAATACACCTCCATGTGAATGCCAATGGGAATTACTCACAAGTCATTTCGAACTTGAACAGAAAATGACTAGAAATGTAAAGGAATGGAAATATGCACTTCAGCAATGTCTCTGTAACTGGTCAATAACTTCCGGGCTTTGTTTGAGCCTCGTGTTGCTGGTAGATGCTTAGCACAGAAAACTATACAAGCATGTGGTAAAAGATACTTTTGCTACATTTATTATTGTTGTATGCATGCATGCATGCATGCATGCATACATGTGGAGGTCAGAGGACAACTTGAAGAGTTAGTGTACTGCTCCCGTCATGAGGGTCACTCGGAATAAAGTCATGTTGTCAGGCTTGGCAGGCAAGTACCTTTGTCTGCTGAGCCATCTTGTCAACCCCAGAGGTTGTTTTTAAAATAAATGAAAGTTTTATTTGAAAATCCAGGATAGCTAAAACAACCCTGAACAATAAAAGAACTGTGGGAGGTGTGGTAATATATTGTGTACCCCGATAAATAAAATTTGCCTGAAGACCAGAGAACAGAACAAGCCACTACATTAAACACAGAAGCCAAGCGGTGGTGGCACACACCTTTAATCCCAGCACTCGGAGGGCAGAGATCTGTTTGGATCTCTGTGAGTTCAAAGCCACCCTGGACTACCTGAGATTGACTCAGTCTAGGAGAGAAACAGAGCCGGGCAGTGGTGGTATACACCTTTAATTCCAGAATTTGGGAGTCACACGCCTTTAATCCCAGCACTTGAGATCTCATGCCTTTGCTTGGGAAGCACACACGACCTTAATCCCAGCACTAAGAAGGAAGTGATATGGCTGGGCAGAGAAAGGTTTATAAGGAGTGAGGAGACAGGAACTGGTGCTTTTTGACTGAGAGCCCTTTTTTGGCTGAGGCCTTTCAGCTGAGGAAGCTTTCTGGCTAAAGCTTTTCAGGCTGAGGAGTCCTAGAGGTAAGGTGTGGCAGTGGCTCGTTCCTTTGTTTCCTCTGATCTTTCAGCATTTCCCCAGTGTCTGACTCTGGGTTTTTTTTTTTAAACCATAAGACTGATTTTAGAATTTGAGATACAGGGAGGTATCACCATTCCTGATCTCAAGTTATACCACAAAGTCATAGTAATAAAAACAGCATGGTATTGACATAAAAACAGACGCATTGATCAATGGACTTGAATTGAAGACTCAGATATAATCCTCTACACCTATGGACGCCTAATTTTTGATAAAGAAGCCAGAAATAAACACTGGAAAAAAAGACAGCATCTTCACGGGTGTCTGCATACAGAAGAATGCAAATAGACCCATACTATCACCGTCCCCCCCAAACTCAACTCCAAATGGATCAAAGACCTCAACATAAAACTAGGTATACTGAACCTCCACAGAAGAGAAAGTGGGGAATAGCTTTGACCACATCACCACGGGAGAAGACTGTTTGAACAGAACACCATCAGCACAGGGATTAAGGTCAACACTAAATAAATGAGACCTCAAGAAACTGAATAGCTTCTGAAAGGCAAAGGACACCGTCATTTGGACAAAGTGACAACCTACAGAATGGGAAAAGATTTTTTTTTTTACCAACCATACATCTGACAGAGGGCTAATATCCAAAATATATAAAGAACTCAAAAGACTTGATATTAAAAAACCAAATGACCCAATTAAAAATGGGGTACAGATCTATATAGAGAATTCTCAATAGAGGAATCTCAAATGGGCAAGAAACACTTAAAGACATGTTCAACACCCTTAGTCATCATGGATATGCAAATCAAAACAACTCTGAGATTCTATTTTACACCTGTCAGAATGGCTAAGATCAATAATACAAGTGACAGCTCATACTGGTGAGGATGGGGAGCAAGGGGAACACTCCTCCATCGCTGCTGGGAGTGCAAACTTGTACAGCCACTATAGAAATGAGTGTGGTGATTCCTCAAAAAGATGGGACTCTGCCTTTGAAAGTGGTGGCACATGGCTTTAATCCCAGCATTGGAGAGGCAAAGGCAGGTGGACCTCTGAATTCCAGGCCAGCCTGGGCTATAGTATAGAGTAAGTACCAGGACAACCAGGGCTACACAGAGAAACCATGTCTTAAAACAAAATGAAACAAAAAACTGAGAGAGAGAGAGAGAGAGAGAGAGAGAGAGAGAGAGAGAGAGAGAGAGAGAGAGAGAGATTCATCTACCTCAAGATTCAGTTACACCATTCTTGGGCATCATCCTACCTTAAGGACACTTGCTCAACCGTGTTCGTTGCTCCTCTATTAACAATAGCCAGAAATTAGAAACAACCTGTATGTCCCTCAGCAGAAGAATGGATAAAGAAAATGTGGCACATTTACACAAGTGAGAATTATTCATCTCTTAAAAAAATAACATCATGAAATTTTCAGGCAAATAGATGGAACTAGAAAAAAATCATCCTGAGTGAGGTAACCTAGGCCCAAAAAGTTAAATCTGGCATGTATTCACTTATATCTGGGTATTATCCATGAAATAAATGATAACCAGGCTATAATCCATAGACCCAGAGAGGCTAGGCATAGAGGAGGGGACTAGGGAGGACACATGGATCTCCCTGGGATGGGGAAATAGAATAGATTTTATGAGTGGAATGGAGCTGGGAGGGGCAAGACCAGGAGGATCGGGTGGGAAAGGGGAGGGGAGATGGTATTGCGGAGGGAATGAGGGGAGAGACAGCTAGAATTGAAAAATGTTTGAGCGGCAACATGGAAACCTAGTGAATGGAAACTTCATATACATAAAGGCAATCCTAATCTAATGAAATCTCCAAATAATGAGGGAGACCGAACCCCTACGGCCATCTCTTGTCACCAAATGAAGCTTCCAATCCTAGGACTAGGTTTCATCCAATTGAGTTGTTGGCCCAAGGGGCCAATGGACATCCCAAAATAACCCAGGCTGTTGTCGAGACAATAGGTTGCTCTCCACAAACTGATAGCAAGTCCCCATTGCTGAAATGAACACCCACATAACTCATTGAACATGGGAAAGATGAGCTGGTGCCTACATAGAACCTCCCCCCACCCCATGTTCTATTGTCTATGAAATGGAAAGGTAGTCTGCAGGCTGCCAAAAGAGAAAAGTAAACACCTACCCACCCACAACCTTTGATCTACAATCTTTCCTGCCTGCAAAATATGCTAGGGCAGTGGTTATCAACCTGTGGGTCATGACCCTTTGAGGAGTTAAATGACCCTTTCATAGAGGTCACCTAAGACTATCAGAAAACACACATATTTACACTACAATTTATTACAGTAGCAAAACTATAGTTATGAAGACACAAAGAACATAATTCTGTGGTTGGGGGTCACCAGAATATGAACTGTATTAAAGACTT